>NC_136422.1:145795000-145825000 GCF_052625555.1 Lactuca saligna
CGGTATTGTGTCAGAGTTCATGATGTGAACACTGTGTTCACGACATGAATTCAGAGATTTAACCCTTCCGGAGCTAGCAAACCCAAGTGGACGAGTGATGCATGCAGTGACGATCAAACCCCACGACGTGAGCATTAGAAACTCACGACGCGAACCTAGAAAATTCACCCTATAAATAGAAATCAAGGGTCAACCGATTTAGGTTGCTCCTCTCTTACTCTCCCACTCACGATAGCCTCTCTAAGCCCTATTTTAACCCCCCGAAGCCCCGATATCATCCCGAGACCCGAAGCGCAAAGATCCCAAGAAGAAAAGAGTTTCTGAGCCAAAGCTCTGCCTGCCAGAAGCCAGGTGTGTGAAGATCTTCCAGATTTACCGAAGAATACTACTTTTGCAAACCGTAGTGCTGTCTGATCATCTTCTGATCAAGTGAGTGTATATTCATTTTCTTCTAACACATAGATATAAAGTATCTCGGAGTGAATACATGCTATGTATATATATATATATATATATATATATATATATATATATATATATATATATATATACACATATTATCTATTACTTGGAATGAATCTGTATATTTGGAATGAGTATTAAATGAATATCTTATCAGTTTTTAAGTTGCATATGTATATTGTTATTTACAAAATGTTGGGTAGAACTTGGGTAGATAGTTGATGTGTGATAAACTGATGAGAGGCCTCGATGTTGTTGTTCTTGACCTAGTCATCTAGCGGAGTATGGATGATGACCACGGACTCTTTCTAGACAGTCTTGTGGAACGCTAGCAGGTTCATAACCTGTAGGTGTTGTGAACGATGTGTTCACCGGTGTACTCTATTCCCCTCATGGTTTCCTTTAGGACATCTATTGCTGAGGAAACCCCTTGTAGTAATGTCCGTCCCGATGAAAATCCTAGATTAGGTCCCTTGTAATAGATATTGTTTTAGAGACGTAAAGTGAGGATATCAGGAATGGGTAATCGGGTTATTATTGGTTGATGAAATTAAATATAATTATTTATTGTGGGTTGAAAACCCTATATGCTCACAAGGCTCCCAAGCCTGACCCACTCAGTTTATTTGTATTACAAGAAGTGGTGCGAGGGCATAAAATGGATGAATCATCAAGTTGTTTTGTTTATGAGCATGTATATGTATATAACTGTTGTATGGCTTGTAATATGCCGTTTATGATTTTTGATCTGTATCGGAACATAACATCCCGAGTTTTGATTATATAATGAAAATATATTTGTTTATGAAATGCTTTGGTAAATATTATTTTATCATATTTTGTTTTTGGGAACAAATTCCGCAACTCTTTTAAATCAAAATGACTTACTCTGAAATTATTTTAAAAGCATAAATGAAACCGGTCTTTTCTGGCCATGATTTTAGGGATGTCACAGTGTGCATATAAAGAACGTCAAAATATGACTTCGTAAGAGGAAGTTATGGTTTTTCGAAGTTTCAACGCAGCAGTATGAACACAGAAATTGAACTTTAAATGTAAGGTATACATCCCCAAAATAGTGGGATCTTTGTTATTCTGTAATAGTATAAAATCAATTTTAGGGTAAAACCCTAATGTAAGGCTTGTTGTTGTTTTTGTGATCTCATTCTCTTTGTGAGAACTCTCTTTCTTAGTGAAAGCATCTTTGTGTTTATCTTTGTTCTTTGTTCTTTATTTGTTCTTTATTATTCACTTGAGTGTATCCGACCAATACAAACCATTAGCTGGTATAAGAGTAGGTTTTTTGATGCAATCAAGATTCGGAAGTTCAAGCTTTCTTCAAAAACTCAGAAAATTAGAAGAAGAAGAAGGAGAAGAAAAAGAAGAAGAAGAAGAAAAAGAAGAAGAAGAAGACGAGTTCAGACATGTTCAGACACTTGAAGCTAATATATCTTTATTTGATCAGAAATTTGTGAAAGTAGGGTTAGAACTTTCGTTCAAGATCTATTGAAGATTCAGAAGTTCAAACCCTATTCAGAACCTCAAAAATGAGAAGGAGGTGAAAAACAAGAGCTCAATTAGGTAAGTTCTATGATGTATATTCTTGTTTAAATAAATCTTTTTACATAGTTAAACACAAAAAGAAAAAGATTTCAAGTTACACAAAACCAAAAAAGATTTAGGTTTCAAAGGGTACATCTCCTGATTATGAATCGAAGCCAAGAAGTAAAGTTGCAAAGATTTTGTTACACCGTGAAAATTTACAACCAATTTAAACTTTTCAAAAACAACTTATATTCATTAAGTTATTACAAAAAGGTTTTCAATTCTTTTATTATCAAAGTATCCCAGAACATGAACATAAAACTGAGGAGCGGTAAGATCACGCCTTAGCCTTGCCACGGTCTCCTGAAGTACCTGAAAGAATACACTGAAACTGTAATCACGAAAGCTTAGTGAGTTACCCCCAAAATACCAACCACAATACCATACACATATCATATATATCATAAATAGAACAACCATGCATATCGAGTCTATAGTGTGACTGGTCCGCATGCACCAGGCCTTCAGTCCACCCGGTCCACTCTCTGAGTCTACAGTATGACGGGTCCGCCCGCACCGAGCCTTCAGTCTATCTGGTCCACTCTCCCAGCCTCGACACGTCTGGTCTGCCCTGTTGGGGCCTTCATCCTATCCGAACTGCTCCGTCGGGCCTTTGGTCTAACCGGTCTGCCCTGGGTATGTTGGCCTACAGCACAAAGCAGGACCCGCCTCAACCCAACCCCAGTCCAACAACCATGTGCACATAAACATATAATCATATAGCAATTCACAACTAATCAACCGATCTAGCAGATCACATAACATAGCAACATCCTAACCAGGATACCGACCTAACCGGTCACTAACATAGCATCATCCTATATACCAGGATACCGACCTTAACCAGGTCTCTAACATATACCATCCTAACTAACAGGATGCAGACGTAGCAAAGCAATAACATAACAAACAACTACCCGGATTCCCATCCGATAAAGGGCCGACCTTGGTGCCTTAGACCCTGTCGATATGGTGAGGATAACTCACCTGCAACTGCCGATTTGAAGAAATAAGACCACGTTACTCCGACCCAGCACGAATTCCACCACTGATCATTACCAAATAACCAAAACCAATAAGCACCAATAATTACCAAAATAACCTTGGAAGTCAAACTGGTCAACCCTTGGTCCAAATCAAAGTCCTCAGTCAAAGTCAACCTTCCTGGTTGACCCTAATCGCCGAGTCAACCCGTTGACTCGTCGAGTTCCTATGCTCAGAAACTCCCATGCCACGAATCAACTCGCCGAGTCGCCCCAAGACTCGTCGAGTCCAACAAACTCTGAGTCCCTTCCTGCTCGACTCACCGAGTCATCCCTCGACTCACCGATTCACAGCTCCACCAGAAAAGGTTAGGACTTCACGACCAGACTCACCGTGTCCAAGCATAGACTCGCTGAGTCCAACGCAATCTTCAACAGACTCGCCGAGTTGTTCTTCCAACTCGCCGAGTCCATGCACATAATCATAAAACTCATCGAGCACACCCATGTGACTCGCCGAGTCTCTTCAGTTTTCATTCCATATAGAGGCTTTTCAAGCCATTCAGGGACTCCAATCCATAGATCCAATCTTCTACAGCCTAACCCTCACATAAAGTTGGAAACTTTACGTGAAAGCAAGGAGATATAAGCCCAAAAAACTTTTAGGGCTAGGGTTAAAGACAAAGGGCTTCACCAATAACTCTTAGACAGGAACTTTATGACCTTTTGGGCCATCACAAGTCTATATCTGAAGTAGCAACTTTAGATCTAAGCCTTAAAATCGAGATAGCTCCCAAATAATCTAATGAATCCTAAATCAACCACCATTCATGAATCAATAATGAAATAACTTAAAGAGGAGGTTCCTTACCCCTGAAATGTGCCCAAGCAGAAGTAGATTCCAGATCTACCCAAGCCCCTTGATGATGGCCTCCAAATCCCCAAGCTTCTTACACCAAATTTCTCTTCCAAGATCTAATTCTTCATCAATGGAGTCACACACACGAGATGAGGATTTCTGGATCTCAAATGGGTAGAAAAGAGGTTGAAGGTGGGTTATAATGTGCTTTATATAGGGCACAATCCCCGGATTAGGGTTTTATCCCTTCAGCACCAACTCGCCGAGTTTAGCCGCCCACTCGCCGAGTTGGTCACTTAACACGTGACCAGAACCGCGACTCGACTCGCCGAGTCTACCCATCAACTCGCCAGGTTGACCTTCCTTATTTACACTAAGAACCCTGAACTTTCACTTCTGAACTCGGGGTGTTACAATTCTCCCCCACTTAAATTAGGCTTTGTCCTCAAAGCTTGCAGCAACACATTTCCAGATAGTACTCCCACATTACAGCTCATGGTCTGAACTGACTCAGGTCCTTCAAATACTGTTAACAAATCTCAATAAAACCCAACTCTTCCCTTACAGAGTCATGAAAGTTGCTTCAAACCAACCACCGACTTCTTCCTTTTAATGATAAACACATCAACTAAGTGTCACCCGATGATACTTCCATCATTCCAACTCACCCAATCACTTGCCTCTTACAAAAGTTGGGCATCACTATAGACCACCGGGCCTTGACCTGGTACCCAACTGCTATCCCTTTCCTCGACTGGCATGACTTTTATCAAATCTCACTGTTGAGACTCATTCCGCTTCCTTTCTGAATCCTACTCTTTCCTTCCCGCGCTAACAAGATGATACATCCTACCACCCCTGAGCAGCTCCCATGAGCTCCCATCTACACTCTCATGCCCATATTTTACCTGATCCAACATCCTCGGGCTGGAAAACCCGACACACTGACGATACCTCCAGACATCCCTAGGATGAATTACCACTACATACATAACCTCCTGATCACAACCATACAGAAGATCCGATGCTCCATCCTTGCATCCCTTCCGAACTCCTCTAGTTCTACACTACCAGAAATTCTTCCGCAACATCACAGACACCCAATCCGGATGTGCTTCCATACCACTGGTACAGTTACAGTGCTCGACAACCATAATTGAAATACTCTCAATCATCCATTTGCGCTTCTACTTTCACTTCCGTGAACCAACACTCCCTCCCGGAGTTACATACCTTTCCCTCTCCTTATCCAAGGAAGTCTACTTGAACACCTCGTTAGTTCAACAAGTGCCATGGCACTCACACCCCACTCTACACTATTCCCTCATAGAGTAACCTCTATTCCATGCATCTCACACACTCTGAATCTGCTCGCAAGGACTCTTGGGTCCATGCAGCCTTCCACTAACATGATCAATGCCCGGGGCCAGACCTACTGTTTGCTAATGCATCGCAACATACTTAATCCATCTCCTCATATAGATCTATCAACACATATAGAGTCTTCAGCATGACTGGACCGCCTTACCAGGCCTTTAACCAATCTGGATCACTCTCAGAACCTTCAGCAGGTCCGGACCGCCCTCCAGGGCCTGCATCATGTTTGGACCATTCTATGAGCCTTCGGCTTGACTGGTACACCCATCGACCTTTAGTTTCCCCGGACCACTTAGACTATCATACATTATCCCAAACTATCCTTCCTAGGGATCTCTCCCGTACATAATGTTCTATCCCTCTAGGGGTTCCAAACTCTAACTTCATTCCATTTACTCAGATCCCGGCCTAATCCTAGGCCTCACAACAACCAATAACCTTTTCCGAAAACCTTGGTCTGTATCCCGCCCCATTTTTTGTCACTTACTCATACCAGCCCTCACTTTTGGCTGACTGAAACACTGCTGAATCCAAAACAGCTAATCAACCTCTAATGCTTGTCGATCCTCCTGAGAATTTTCCGATTCTCCCCACTTAGCGCACTGACTACGAACCACTGGTGAATCAACCGGCATAAATCAATCATCCCTACTCAACATACTCCTCTTATTCATGAACTGATTTCATCTGAAACGAGCAACCTCCACAAACTCACTTCCTGGCATCGCACATCACGAACTGTAAGGGAGTTCGAATCTCCGCTGAACACTTCTCAAATCACAATTGCTATACCCGACAACAAGACCCTACAACCAAATTCTGACCATCAATCCCTTGGATGCTAACCGCCTACAACTCCTAGTTACTAACACTCCCAACCAAACCATGAACACGCAGAACGAAGAATAAAATACAACACTACATAAATAACCAAATAACCAGACAACAATGAAATGAAACATACCCGCAAATGCATCCGGCTCTACCCTAACCACCTCTGATGTGAGCTGAAAAGTGCGCCCCTGAGCCCTTGGAGGCTCCGCTCCACCCTGACCCCCACCAGTAATCCTCACAGTAGACGATGCTGGAACCTGCACCGATCTGGAAATAAGATGTGGACAGTTGGCCCTCAAGTGACCAACCTGATTGCAATGATAACAAATCCTAAAATCCTGAACCGAGGCTGAGTGACGACAATCCCTCGCATAATTCCCCTCTTTCCTACACTTGCGGCACGCACCACCAGACCTACAAACTCCAGTATGACCCCTCCCACAATTCTCTCAAGTGAGGCTGCTCTGACTTCCCAAACTGGAATCAACGGTCTTGGACCGTTTCGGCACCGGCTGCGACTGTGTCGAAGCCTGCCTCTGCTCTCTCAACTGTAACTCAATCTCCAACTCACGCCACCGAGAGGCCTCCTGCAACTCCAATAAGGTCTCGCACCTCTGTGTAGAGACAAACTGCCTGATATCCCTCTTGAGCATACTCAGATATGGGGACATCTGAGCCTGCTCCGAAGCAAACTTAGGGCAAAACATCTCCCTCTCAGTGAACATCCTGGTGATCTCCGTCGCCAACTCCAAGTCATGCTTCAGTTCCAAGAACTCTTGAGCCAACCTCTCCCTCTCAACCCATAGAACGTAACGGGTACTGAATATCTCCCGAAACTTATTCCATGTAACCGCAGCCCGTTGTGCATCCGAATAAGATCCCATTGTCACCCTCCACCAATCCTTTGCCTTGAGCCTCAAAAGGTTCAGAACACACCTCACTCTCTGATCCGTAGGGCATGAACACGTGAAGAAACACCCCTCCACGTCCGACAACTACCTCATAGAATTGATTGATCCTGAACCCCATCAAAAGTAGGGGGCTTCGTATTATCGAAAACCTGATACTGAAAACCCCGACCGGCTCCTCCACCTGTTGCTGCTACAGCTGCTGCAGCTGCCACGGTAGCCGTCTCTGCAAGAGCCGCATAGCGCTCATCAAAATCCTCAACCATGGCGGTCTTGATCGACCCAAACATCTCCGACATCTCCGCCCTGAACATAGCAGCAATCTCATCATGTAGGATCTCACGAATCCTGGCATCAAACTCATCCGTACTCATCTGACCAATGACCTTGGGCGGTGCTGATCTACCCTGACTGCCCTCTCCTGATCCCGATCCAGACTCGGATCCACTCCCGGCATGCCTCGTAACCACCATACTAAAAATAAACCACAAGAAAATCAGATACTTCCCCAGTAACCCGGGAACCAACTCCCAACCCGACCCTAGGGGTTGTGACTTCCTTGATACGCGTATGGGTCCTGTGCTTTCAGTAGTATGGGCCCATACTACCTTTCATACCTACCCATATTTATATCAAGTATCACCACAACACCCTAGCGATAAACATATGCATGACAACACTCAATCCGCACCTCTAGAGGAACTGCTAACTACCTCACATAACAGGGAACTCTAGGCTAGCAGGCATCATATAATCAAGCAATTCTATCATGCAATTCCTGAAGATCCCTAGCCTAGTACTAGCATGTTGTTCTAACATATCACATAATCAAATAACTTGTATGGTATTTTGGGTCTACTTACTGGCTCTGGCTGATCATACTTCCGCATCCTCCTCTACTTATTTTTGAAAACCATTTCAATTTCACTTTGAAAACTCTCCTTGATTTGAGACTGGATTCACACGAATGTTCCTCCAATTCACTCAAACATGGCTCTGATACCAACTTGTAACACCGTGAAAATTTACAACCAATTTAAACTTTTCAAAAACAACCTATATTCATTAAGTTATTACAAAAAGGTTTTCAATTCTTTTATTATCAAAGTATCCTAGAACATTAACATAAAACTGAGGAGCGGTACGATCACGCCTTCGCCTTGCCACGGTCTCCTGAAGTACCTGAAACAGTAATCCCGAAAGCTTAGTGAGTTACCCCCAAAATACCAACCACAATACCATACACATATCATATCATATCATAAATAGAACAACCATGCATATCGAGTCTACAGTGTGACTGCTCCCCCTGCACCAGGCCTTCAGTCCACCCGGTCCACTCTCTGAGTCTACAGTATGACGGGTTCGCCCGCACCGGGCCTTCAGTCTATCTGGTCCACTCTCCAAGCCTCGGCACGTCTGGTCTGCCCTGTTGGGGCCTTCAGCCTATCCGAACTGGTCGCCGGGCCTTCGGTCTAACCGGTCCGCCCTGGGTATGTTGGCCTATAGCACAAAGCAGGACCCGCCTCAACCCAACCCCAGTCCAACAACCATTTGCACGTAAACATATAATCATATAGCAATTCACAACTAATCAACTGCTCTAGCAGATCACATAACATAGCAAGATCCAAAACAGGATACCGACCTAACCGGTCACTAACATAGCATCATCCTATATACCAGGATACCGACCTTAACCAGGTCTCTAACATATACCATCCTAACTAACAGGATGCAGACATAGCAAAGCAATAACATAACAAACAACTACCCGGATTCCCATCCGATAAAGGGCCGACCTTGGTGCCTTAGACCCTGTCGATATAGTGAGGATAACTCACCTGTAACTGCCGATTTGAAGAAATAAGACCACGTTACTCCGACCACCAGCACGAACTCCACCACTGATCATTACCAAATAACCAAAACCAATAAGCACCAATAATTACCAAAATAACCTTGGAAGTCAAACTGGTCAACCCTTGGTTCAAATCAAAGTCCTCAGTCAAAGTCAACCTTCCTGGTTGACCCTAATCGCCGAGTCAACCCGTTGACTCGTCGAGTTCCTATGCTCAGAAACTCCCATGCCACGACTCAACTCGCTGAGTCGCCTTAAGACTCGTCGAGTCCAACAAACTCTGAGTCCCTTCCTGCTCGACTCACCGATTCACAGCTCCACCAGAAAAGGTTAGGACTTCACGACCAGACTCACCGTGTCCAAGCATAGACTCGCTGAGTCCAAGGCAATCTTCAACAGACTCGCCGAGTTGTTCTTCCAACTCGCCGAGTCCATGCACATAATCATACAACTCATCGAGCACACCCATGTGACTCGCCGAGTCTCTTCAGTTCTCATTCCATACAGAGGCTTTTCAAGCCATTCAGGGACTCCAATCCATAGATCCACTCTTCTACAGCCTAACCCTCACATAAAGTTGCAAACTTTACATGAAAGCAAGGGGATATAAGCCCAAAACACTTCTAGGGCTAGGGTTAAAGACAAAGGTTTCACTAATAACTCTTAGATAGGAACTTTATGACCTTTTGGGGCATCCCAAGTCTAGATCTGAAGTAGCAACTTCAGATCTAAGCCTTAAAATCGAGATAGCTCCCAAACAAGCTAATGAATCCCAAATCAACCACCATTCATGAATCAATAATTAAATAGCTTAAGGAGGAGGTTCCTTACCCCTAAAATGTGCCCAACCAGAAGTAGATTCCAGATCTACCCAAGCCCCTTGATGATGGCCTCCAAATCCCCAAGCTTCTTACACCAAATTTCTCTTCCAAGATCTAATTCTTCATCAATGGAGTCACACACACGAGATGAGGATTTCTGGATCTCAAATGGGTAGCAAAGAGGTTGAAGGTGGGTTATAATGTGCTTTATATAGGGCACAATCCCCGGATTAGGGTTTTATCCCTTCAGCACCAACTCGCCGAGTCCAGCCACCGACTCGCCGAGTTGGTCACTTAACACGTGACCAGAACCGCGACTCGACTCGCCGAGTCAAACTTCCTTATTTACACTAAGAACCTTGAACTTGCACTTCTGAACTCGGGGTGTTACAGATTTATTGGAAATGAAAATCTTCATAAAGGAAGAGGGGTTTTCACAAACCTTAAGCTTGATGTTCTAATCTGATTCAAAATATTCAGATGTGAGGTATGTTCCAAAACCCAGATTCAAATGGCGTGGGAAGGGTGTTTGTTAACTTTTGAGGATGTAAGAGAGATTGATTTTTTAAATAATCCATATTAGGTGTCTCTCTCACAGAAGAAAGGTTATGTATGTGGTTTTGTTGCTTGTGTTAAAAGTTTTGTGCAAGTATTTCTTTTGTTTAATGTTTTCTTAACAAATTTGGCATTTCTTTTGGTCAAGATTTTGCTTGTATGTACTAGTATGCGAAGTCTTTGTCAAGGAACATGGTTTTCAGTTGTCAAGTGGATTTAGTCAAACAAGATTTGTAGAAGTGAGAAGGAAGATTGAAGCTGATGAGACTCTCTCGTTAATGTGCTTTCTGATTGGATTTTCACACTAATAGAGATTCTCCTTGACCTCAAAAGATGTGATTGCTTTCTCTCTTCATGTGATGCAGAATAAAGAAAATTAAAATCAGAGCATCTTGGTCTTAAAAGCAAATGAAAAGTAGAAATTTTATGGAGTTGGCCTTCTTTTAAGTAAACTACAAATCTGAAAAGAAAAAGAATAGAAGAAAATAATAAGTTGCAACAGGGGTATTTTAGTCGATTGTGATGTGTGTGTAGTTACATTCTTCAATGCAGTGAAACTTATTCCTTCTATATTCTTATGTGGGGCTATGTCAAGACTATTACTCTTGTCTCTCCCATACACGTTGTCACCAGTATGTTAAAGGTCATTAAGGGTAGTTTGGTCCAAATTGTTCAATTAAACACGAAATGAAATCTGGGCTGAATTTTTTTGGAACAATGTTTCTTGCTGACTCCACTTCACGTTGATCGTCCAGTTGAAGTCTGCCATGCCAATTCTCCAAGAATTCTCATACTGGTTATTCATTTGAGGTCACTGTATTTTTTCTTATGATGATACACTTACGCATTAAGGGTTTTGAGCATTCTAACTGTAACGACCCAATTTTTACGTCCGAAAATTTCATTTTTAAGGTATTACTTTAGAAAACATTAATAAATAAAAACATTGTTTGTTCACACCATAACACATCGCAACCATGTTCTAAAAAGTCAAACCATACATCCCATCAAAATATCAGAGTACAATCTCAGTAAATCTCATAAATACGGAAACCGAAGAGTGTGTGTATGACGTGCCGCTACCGCGCCGGCTCTTTCCCCTTCGATGCAGAGGTACCTGAAAACAAAACTGTAAACGTAAGCACAAAGCTTAGTGAGTTCCCCCAACGTACCACATACCATACAAACACATAACATACGTACTGCCAGGCTATTCTGGGGTGCCTGACTACCCGGTACGGCCATTCTGGGGTGCCGACCTACCCATACGGCCATTCTGGGGTGCCGTCTTACCCGTGTCAAGCCATTCTGGGGTGCTGACTACCCATGTCAAGCCATTCTGGGGTGCTGACTACCCATCGGTCCTAACAACCGATCCTCGGGGACTATTTCACCCCCTACTACTACGATCACATATAACATAACAAGCCAGCATGCAAACATATCATCACATACTGTCAGACGTATCTGGGGTGTCTGACTACCCTTCGGTCCTAACAACCAAACTCTACTACTTATCACATACAACATATCATGCTAGCATATAACTTATCAGGTAGTAACAGACTTAGATGATATCACAAAGACAATCATCTATCATACATCTCCTACTGGTGGGTCGGCATTGTGGCCTTAGACCCACTACTACTGGAAGGTAACTCACCTCAAAGTAGATGCTGAACTGATCGGGAACTAACTGACTGCTGCTGCTCCGGGAGTCCTCCGGCTGCAATTCCCACAACATACTCAATCAAACACTGCTAACTGTCCTTTAGGTAAAATGACCATTTTCCCCCGGTCTAGCTCTAATCCAAAGCTAGAGTCAATTTTTCAGTTGACCCGACTCGCCAAGTGGATCTCCACTCGCCGAGTCCCTAGCAAACTATTGTCCTGGGTCCCTGGTTCTACTCGTCGAGTCGGGCTATGACTCGACGAGTTCACCTTCTAACTGTCATTCAACTCCTTCATCCTACTCGCCGAGTTGTATGAACAACTCGTCGAGTTCATCTTCATCCGATGAACACTTTATGCTAAGACTCGCCGAGTTGTATGAACAACTCGCCGAGTCTGTTCTTGATCTATGAAGATTGCCTTGGACTCGCCGAGTCAAGGCATTGACTCGCCGAGTCCTAACATGGGTGAGTCCAGCTCCCAACTCACCGAGTCACCCCCTGTGACTCATGGCTCGACTCGACACATGAAGAAGGGACCAAATCGGTGACTCGCGACCAGACTCACCGAGTCACCTATGCGACTCGCCGAGTCGTCGCCATGCATCCGCCAAATACACAGATTTACTCGGTTTCAGTCCATGCCATTCATAGATCTGGACTTCTAGGACACAAATCACACGTAAAGTTTCCAACTTTACGTGTGGATATTCACTAATGTGGATTTTAAGGTGCAAAATGCCTCAAAAGGGTAGATCTAGGATGAACAAGCCACATGGGGCCATAAAGCTCACAGATCTGAGCTCCTGGAGCTCAATATTGCCTAGATCTAAAGGTTAATCCACTTATTACGAGTCCTTAAGCACTAACAAGCTTGGAGAATTGCTCAAGAGTGTCCCAAATGACATCCTAAGCATAGAAACAGGGGAAAACGAGATATACCTCAAGGAAAATGTTGAAATGACACAAAGATGGCTGATCTCCTTCTCCTCTTCTTGATCTACTCCTCTTTCTCCTCAAAACCTTCAAGAACACACCAAGAACACCTCAAAATCTCAAGGAAACAAGGGAAAACGATGTTGGGGGAGTTCTGGGGGTGAATGGGGACGAGTTGGGGCGGAATGAGAGTTTAAATAGGGTGCAAACCCTTGAAACTTAGGGTTTCATCCAGCAGCGGTGACTCGCCGAGTCCAGGATGTGGACTCGCCGAGTCGCCTACTTAAAACGTGTCCTGAGTCTCGTCCCTACTCGGCGAGTCGGACCCTATGACTCGCCGAGTCCAAGGCTAAATTAGGGAAATGCTCAAGTAAAATTCACATACCGGAAACCAGGTGCTACAAATCTCCCCCACTTATTTTAGACTTCGCCCTCGAAGTCTGCTGCCTGGTCCTGAAACAGCTCGGGGTAGTGCTCCATCATCTCGACCATCGGTTCCCAAGTCCATTCCGAACCCTTGCGGTGCTGCCACTGCACCTTTACTCGCTCTACCCTCTTGTTTCTCAACGTCTTGGTCTTTCTATCAAGTATTGCGACTGGGCGCTCAATGTAATTTAAGCTATCATCAACCTGAATATCCTCCAACGGTACTACTGCTGAATCGTCCACCAGACACTTCCGCAGCTGCGAAACATGGAAGGTGCTGTGGATCTGACTGAGCTCGGCTGGCAGATCCAGCCTATTCGCCACCTTGCCCACCCGGGCTGCAACCCTGAACGGCTCGATGAACCTTGGGCCCAACTTGCCCCGCTTCCTGAATCGAATGACACCTTTCCAAGGCGACACTTTCAGGAGGACCATATCCCCGACTTGGAACTCCAAGTTGGATCGGCGTCTATCGGCGTAGCTTTTCTGCCGACTCTGTGCAGTCTGAAGTCTGCTCCGAACCTGCTGGATTTTCTCGGTCGTCTCTAGCACCACCTCGGTGCTTCCCATGACTCTCTGGCCAACCTCCCCCCAACATATCGGGGTTCTGCACTTCCGCCCATACAACATCTCGAACGGGGGTCGATCAATACTCGCGTGATAGCTGTTGTTGTAGGAGAACTCAGCCAAAGGAAGATAGGTATCCCAGCTACCACCGAAATCCAGAACACACGCCCGCAACATGTCCTCCAAAGTCTGGATGGTCCGCTCACTCTGACCATCTGTCTGCGGATGAAAGGCGGTGCTGAAATGCAGACGAGTGCCCAACTCGTCATGAAATTTCTTCCAGAATCTGGAAGTAAAACGCACATCCCTGTCCGAGATTACCGATACTGGCACCCCGTGCCGTGCCACAATCTCCCTGATATAGATGTCGGCCAATTTTTCAGCCGATATGCTCTCCTGAATCGGAATAAAGTGAGCACTCTTGGTCAATCTATCCACGATGACCCAAATCGAATCCACTCCCCGTGCGGTCCTGGGAAGCTTTGTGATAAAATCCATCGTGATATCTTCCCACTTCCACAGTGGAATGTCCAACGGCTGCATCTTGCCATGCGGCCTCTGATGTTCAGCCTTGACCTTCCTGCAGGTCAAGCACCGCTCGACGTACCATGCCACATCCCGCTTCATGCAAGGCCACCAATAATCCGGACGAAGATCCCTATACATCTTCGTCGCCCCGGGATGAATAGAAAATCGGGACTTGTGCGCCTCCTCCATCAAAATCTAACGCACACCACCGTGATACGGCACCCACACCCTATGGTGTAATGTCAAAAGTCCTCTGCCATCATAATCAAAGGAGGAAACCTGACCCACTACACGCTCGCTCTTCCGATGCTCCTCCTTGATAGCCTCCTGTTGAGCCTCCCGAATCTGCTCCAATAGGGGAGTCACCACAGTCATCCTCAAACAGACGTCCCTGATCGGCGCCGTCTTGCGGCTAAGCGCATCGGCCACCACATTGGCCTTCCCCGGGTGGTAAAGGATCTCGCAATCATAATCCTTCACCACGTCCAACCACCGCCGCTGCCTCATATTCTGATTCGGCTGGTCCATGAGGTACCTCAAACTCTTGTGGTCCGTGTAGATGGTACACCGAACCCCATAGAGGTAATGCCGCCAAATCTTGAGGGCAAAGACCACCGCCCCCAATTCCAAATCGTGCGTCGGGTAATTTGCCTCGTGAGGCTTTAGCTGCCGCGAAGCGTAGGCAATGACATGCCCCCTCTGCGTTAGAACTGCGCCCAACCCCGTAATGGACGCATCGCAGTAAACCACAAAATCCTCTACGCCCTCAGGCAGGGCTAGGATGGGTGCCTCACACAATTTCTGTCTCAGCATCTCAAACGCAGCCTGCTGCTCGGGTCCCCACCGAAAGACCACGGCTTTCTTCGTCAGCCGTGTCAGGGGTACGACTATCTTGGAGAAATCCTGGATAAATCTCCGATAGTAGCCCGCCAATCCCAGGAAGCTCCGAATCTTGGATGGAGACTTCGGGACCTCCCATCTCATCTGGCTGATCGTACTTCCGCATCCTCCTCTACTTATTTTTGAAAACCATTTCAATTTCACTTTGAAAACTCTCCTTGATTTGAGACTGGATTCACACGAATGTTCCTCCAATTCACTCAAACATGGCTCTGATACCAACTTGTAACACCGTGAAAATTTACAACCAATTTAAACTTTTCAAAAACAACCTATATTCATTAAGTTATTACAAAAAGGTTTTCAATTCTTTTATTATCAAAGTATCCTAGAACATTAACATAAAACTGAGGAGCGGTACGATCACGCCTTCGCCTTGCCACGGTCTCCTGAAGTACCTGAAACAGTAATCCCGAAAGCTTAGTGAGTTACCCCCAAAATACCAACCACAATACCATACACATATCATATCATATCATAAATAGAACAACCATGCATATCGAGTCTACAGTGTGACTGCTCCCCCTGCACCAGGCCTTCAGTCCACCCGGTCCACTCTCTGAGTCTACAGTATGATGGGTTCGCCCGCACCGGGCCTTCAGTCTATCTGGTCCACTCTCCGAGCCTCGGCACGTCTGGTCTGCCCTGTTGGGGCCTTCAGCCTATCCGAACTGCTCGCCGGGCCTTCGGTCTAACCGGTCCGCCCTGGATATGTTGGCCTATAGCACAAAGCAGGACCCGCCTCAACCCAACCCCAGTCCAACAACCATTTGCACGTAAACATATAATCATATAGCAATTCACAACTAATCAACTGCTCTAGCAGATCACATAACATAGCAAGATCCTAAACAGGATACCGACCTAACCGGTCACTAACATAGCATCATCCTATATACCAGGATACCGACCTTAACCAGGTCTCTAACATATACCATCCTAACTAACAGGATGCAGACATAGCAAAGCAATAACATAACAAACAACTACCCGGATTCCCATCCGATAAAGGGCCAACCTTGGTGCCTTAGACCCTGTCGATATAGTGAGGATAACTCACCTGTAACTGCCGATTTGAAGAAATAAGACCACGTTACTCCGACCACCAGCACGAACTCCACCACTGATCATTACCAAATAACCAAAACCAATAAGCACCAATAATTACCAAAATAACCTTGGAAGTCAAACTGGTCAACCCTTGGTTCAAATCAAAGTCCTCAGTCAAAGTCAACCTTCCTGGTTGACCCTAATCGCCGAGTCAACCCGTTGACTCGTCGAGTTCCTATGCTCAGAAACTCCCATGCCACGACTCAACTCGCCGAGTCGCCCCAAGACTCGTCGAGTCCAACAAACTCTGAGTCCCTTCCTGCTCGACTCACCGTGTCATCCCTCGACTCACCGATTCACAGCTCCACCAGAAAAGGTTAGGACTTCACGACCAGACTCACCGTGTCCAAGCATAGACTCGCTGAGTCCAAGGCAATCATCAACAGACTCGCAGAGTTGTTCTTCCAACTCGCCGAGTCCATGCACATAATCATACAACTCATCGAGCACACCCATGTGACTCGCCGAGTCTCTTCAGTTCTCATTCCATACAGAGGCTTTTCAAGCCATTCAGGGACTCCAATCCATAGATCCACTCTTCTACAGCCTAACCCTCACATAAAGTTGCAAACTTTACGTGAAAGCAAGGGGATATAAGCCCAAAACACTTCTAGGGCTAGGGTTAAAGACAAAGGTTTCACTAATAACTCTTAGATAGGAAATTTATGAGCTTTTGTGGCATCCCAAGTCTAGATCTGAAGTAGCAACTTCAGATCTAAGCCTTAAAATCGAGATAGCTCCCAAACAAGCTAATGAATCCCAAATCAACCACCATTCATGAATCAATAACTAAATAGCTTAAGGAGGAGGTTCCTTACCCCTGAAATGTGCCCAACCAGAAGTAGATTCCAGATCTACCCAAGCCCCTTGATGATGGCCTCCAAATCCCCAAGCTTCTTACACCAAATTTCTCTTCCAAGATCTAATTCTTCATCAATGGAGTCACACACACGAGATGAGGATTTCTGGATCTCAAATGGGTAGAAAAGAGGGGTTTTCACAAACCTTAAGCTTGATGTTCTAATCTGATTCAAAATATTCAGATGTGAGGTATGTTCCAAAACCCAGATTCAAATGGCGTGGGAAGGGTGTTTGTTAACTTTTGAGGATGTAAGAGAGATTGATTTTTTAAATAATCCATATTAGGTGTCTCTCTCACAGAAGAAAGGTTATGTATGTGGTTTTGTTGCTTGTGTTAAAAGTTTTGTGCAAGTATTTCTTTTGTTTAATGTTTTCTTAACAAATTTGGCATTTCTTTTGGTCAAGATTTTGCTTGTATGTACTAGTATGCGAAGTCTTTGTCAAGGAACATGGTTTTCAGTTGTCAAGTGGATTTAGTCAAACAAGATTTGTAGAAGTGAGAAGGAAGATTGAAGCTGATGAGACTCTCTCGTTAATGTGCTTTCTGATTGGATTTTCACACTAATAGAGATTCTCCTTGACCTCAAAAGATGTGATTGCTTTCTCTCTTCATGTGATGCAGAATAAAGAAAATTAAAATCAGAGCATCTTGGTCTTAAAAGCAAATGAAAAGTAGAAATTTTATGGAGTTGGCCTTCTTTTAAGTAAACTACAAATCTGAAAAGAAAAAGAATAGAAGAAAATAATAAGTTGCAACAGGGGTATTTTAGTCGATTGTGATGTGTGTGTAGTTACATTCTTCAATGCAGTCAAACTTATTCCTTCTATATTCTTATGTGGGGCTATGTCAAGACTATTACTCTTGTCTCTCCCATACACGTTGTCACCAGCATGTTAAAGGTCATTAAGGGTAGTTTGGTCCAAATTGTTCAATTAAACACGAAATGAAATCTGGGCTGAATTTTTTTGGAACAATGTTTCTTGCTGACTCCACTTCACGTTGATCATCCAGTTGAAGTCTGCCATGCCAATTCTCCAAGAATTCTCATACTGGTTATTCATTTGAGGTCACTGTATTTTTTCTTATGATGATACACTTACGTATTAAGGGTTTTGAGCATTCTAACACTCCTAAGGTGTACATGCAACCCTAGAAACCATGGATATATGTTTTACTAAGATACATGCAAATTTGATTTTGCAAGCTTCTTAACCTAACTAACATGGCATGGGGAACTTTTAAATATAATAGCTAGTAGAAGAACATACGTTTTGTTGTTTGGATTCCTTGAGAACCTTGTGAGCCTAACACCTCAAGTATGACGCCTCGAATGTCTCACACGACACCACAACACTTGGAATAACTTTGAGAGAAGATCACTAACACTCAAAATTGGCTAGCCCACTTGTACTTCCTTGTAGTGACGATTTTGCTAGACATTAGGTCTTTATATAGTTGTGTTAGAAGTAGGGTTACACCATGTAAACCCTAATTATCATGCCTTTCCATATTCCATGATCCATGGGTTTATAACCTCCATGGACTGTCCGTGGAGCACCTTATGGGTTTAGCCCAAATCATATAAACCATGGATCATTAGCCCACTATACAAGAATTGATGATTTACACAATCAACCCCATATATTTAATTTGTCTCTTTTTGATCACTTAATTAATTCCAAAATAATTCTTTAATAAAAAATAATTAAATAATATTATTAATATATTAGAACTTATAATATATTAATAATCCTTAAGTGTCCTTTCTCTCATTTAGTCTATCCAAGTGTTGCAATGGCTTGCAGCCCAAATGGACCATGCCAACCGGGTCAAGTACATTACAGAAATAGTTATGAACTTAGATACCTAATTCAACAGTCTCCTACTTGGATAAGTCTAATATTTATAACTGCAAGAATGACTTCAGGAACCAATCAGCAATCGTAGCTCTTTGAAGGTCTCGCGGAACTAAGATGATGATGATACGCCATTCAAGATAAGTGATCATATAATCCTCTGTTCTAGATATCAGCCGGACAAATACATGGAACAAAGTCTTACTTATTGTCTAACAGTTTGTTTCCTGATTTCCGATTTGTTTGAGATAGAACTTAATCGAACACATCAATTAAGTTCTAACCGAGCCTGTTACATAGGTCAAAAACAAAATCATCGAGGGGCCTAGATATTGCTTCTAATCCAAGAAGGAACAGATAAACTTCGACTCATATACTTATTCTACTACTTTTCGAATCATACACAAAGGCACAATTTATAACATCGAGTTACCAATGCATTTTCGTACAATCAATGTATAACCAACTCATAGTCAACAAATCATATTTCTAGGTTTGAAGACTTATATGATATTACCGTCTCACGATCACTTGAGATAAATTCCATGAAGTGATAGAAGTGAGCGTGGGTTGAATCCGATACTTAGAAATTATGAGCACTCATGAGTGTTGTAGCAACTCTTGCTATGTCCAACATCCTTGACATCTACAAGACACCTCATGAAAGTCTTGATTCATATATACTTCCAACATATGACCGACTGTGGAGAATTTGAATAATATGATATGCCATAACATAATTATTCTGGAAGTTAAAACATGCAAAATTGAAATGATAGTAAACGATCGACAAAAGCGAGCAACACTTATACTTATAAATAAAAAACAACTTTTATTTATTATCAAATGTCAATTAGACTTTACAAATTTCAAAAAACTATCTAATTTGGAAAACTAATATCATCCTTTAGCCTTATACGCCTCGCATGCTAAAGATGCTTAACCCTACCCAGTCCCTTCGTGAGGGGATCTGCTGGGTTCTCATCCGATGATACCTTCTTTGCCACGAGGAGTCCTTCTTCTATTTGATGTCTGATGATATGATATTTTTTGTCGACGTATCTAGATCTTGCATGATCGTTTGGTTCCTTGGCTAAGGCAATTGCACTTTCACTATCACAAAAATTTCCATAGGCTCCTTTATAGCCGGTACAACTCCAAGTTCTCAAATTAAGTTCTTTAGCCATATAGCCTCCTTTGTTGCCTCTTTTGTTGCTATATACTCTGATTTGCAAGTTGAATCACCCACGGTCTCCTGCTTGGAACTTTTCCAAGTAACTGCTCCTCCATTTAAGGTAAAGACCCAACCTAACTGAGAGTGGAAATTATCCCTATCAGTCTGGAAGCTAGCATCACTATACCCTACTACTCTCAAGTCATTACTCCCACCGAGGGTAAGGACCCAATCCTTAGTCCTCCGCAGGTACTTGATAATGTTCTTTACCACGGTCTAATGAGCCTTGCCAGGGTTCCCCTGATATCTGCTGACCATACTCAATGTGAAGGCCACATAAGGACGATTAAAAGTCATAACATACATGATAAAGCGACAATAGAAGCATACGATACTCGACTCATCTCAGCTATCTCAGCCTCTGTACTCAAGCTCTGAGTCTTACTCAATCTGGCATTACTATGGATCGGTAACTCTCTTTTCTTGGAATTCTGCATGCTGAACCTATTCAACACCTAGGTACTCTGACTAAGTCCAATTAGTCTTTTACTCATGTCTCTCAAAATCCTTATACCTAGGATATAGGTATCTTCTCCAAGGTCCTTCATAGAGAAACACTTCCCAAGCCAGGACTTTACTTCCTGCAAAGTTGTAATGTCATTTCCCAAGAGTAGTATGTCATCCACATACAATACTAAAAAGCTAACTATACACCCACTTTCCTTGACATATACACAAGATTCATCTTTGCTCCTCGAAAAGCCAAACTCTTTGACTTTGTAATCGAAACAAAATTCCATCTGTGAGGTGCTTGTTTCAATCCATAAATGGATTTCTCAAGATTACACACTCTACTAGGGTACTCTGTGCTGACAAAACCCTTTGGCTGACTCATGTAAACATCCTCAGCCAACTTTCCATTAACGAAAGTGGTTTTGACATCCATTTGCCATATTTCATAATCATGAAATGCAGCTGATAAGTTTAAAAATAAACTTGAAGATCGATTAGATCTATGAAACAGGTAGAGAAATAACCAGAAAAACAATAAGAACAAGCAAATGGATCAAAAGGTGTCGAATGATTAATAAAGAATCCTCAGAAGAGATCGATAAAGAACATCAACTGTAGAGGATTTTAGGGTTTACAATAATCAATGAGAATGACGACAGCTACACTATACGCATACATGCATGCATATATTTATAACAAAACCCTAACCGTTTATCAAAGAAAAAGGGCTAATCTAGATAAACATGGATTGACAAGCCCAATCCGGTTGTAAAACAAAAGGGCCCAAGACGCAACACATTAATCTTCAACAATCTCCCCCTTTGCGTCTTTGGCACAGAGGATTCATTCCCTTTTAACAGCAGCTGGTTTCTTCACCTTCTCAAAAATCCTCGGTATAATGGCCAGAATGTGATGCCTGAAAGTGATATACCACCGAAGCATATCTGTGAAATTCTTCTTGTCTGCTGTAGAGTTCTGCTTGCATCGGTGAATGATGTTTATGATATGCTCCAGGCAATCTGTTGAAAACAGATGCTTATCTACCAAAGAAAACAGAAACTTGTGCTTATCGCCTCTTGTGAACATGACCGTCAGATTTGAAGAGTCAATTTGCCGTAACTTCATTTTGTGCACATCTCCTGTCTTGGAAGTAGGCTTGACGGTCGGTTTCTTGTTCATTATTTTTTCTATTTCCTGATCCATAGTGGTAAGCTCATGGATATAGGAAGCCAACATTCTTTTGAGATGTTTCAGAATCGGTTCATACTCTCTTTGATTTGAGAGAAGAATGTTGTATAGCAGAATCCAATCATGAGGATTCAGACTGGGAAGATCTGCCAGAGAAATAAAATGTTCTGTGTTGGCCGTTCCTCTGTTGACTTTGAAGTTAACGTTCACAAATTTCCCAGCCTGTGTTGGTTTCAGTACCTTGACCTTTATAATCTTCTGTGCACTCCATGTCAAGTACTGTGGTTGGCCATACTTCAAATAAAAATCTATCAATTCTTTGTCAACCTTCAAGTTTGGATGAGGGACATCAGCAGTGACATCGAAGCAATGAAATGTAAAAGCCTTTCATGTGATCGGCATATCAAACTGCGAGTCTTTGGTATTCTCACACTCAAAAGATGCAATCGGTTCCAACCAATACATGGAGGGAAACTCAATCGCTTGATTAATGAGTGTGTCTCTGTCCCATTCTATGAACAGAGTCTTCTTGGCCCGTAAAACATCCTCATCCTCCTTGATTCTTCTTTCTTTGGCCTCTGCCTCTCGAGCAATTTTCAGTGTCTCATCCAGCTCTTTGTCTCTTTTCTTTCGTTGAAGAGCTTCAGCAATAGTTTCATCAGTATCTGACTCGCTCTCAACAAGTAATTGTTTTCCAGAACCCGAAGCTAAATTAACCTTCGGGTCTGTCTTTGGTATACCCTCCTCTCCCCCTTGTCTCAGAAGAACAAGTTTCTCCGAGACACCCTTCATTTCGCTCAGAATGGTAATCACAGGAAGGAGTTTAGACTGGAGATGCTGTCGGATGGTAAGGGTAAGAAAGGGATCATGAGTTTCGAGGACAGTCGTCAACATGTTCTTGACATCACCAGCGCAACCTTGAAGAACAGCCCGCTGATTTTTCAGCAAAGAGATTTCTTGTTGTGCCTGGGCCAGTTGTATCTTCTGAAGGTCAATAGTTGCCTTATGCTTGACAAGATCCTCTTTTAAAGTGCTCTCTGCTGCTAGAGAAGCAAAACGTGAATCCAAAGATTGAAGAAAAGAGGTGGATTCAGTTTTGAGGTCAGCACGCAGAGCCTCAAACTTTGAAGTTTCACCCTGAAGGGTAGTCGAAAAGGAGTCCACAGACGTTTGATACTTGGCCGCATTAGCATCAGCATGTGCTTTGAGAGAATCGAGAAAAATCTGAGTTGTGTGTACAACCTCAGAGACTTCCTTTGTGGCTTTGGAGCACGAAGCGGCTGATTTGTTAATGGCATTAGTGGAGCGATCCAGAGCATCAATATACGTCTTGATTGCAGACTCGATAAAGGCTTTCAGCACCACACCCCCATAGGCTTTATTGTCAGCCAACAAACTATCGAGTTTGTCATGAATTTCTTGAAGCTGCTGACTGGTAATAGGGGTATCTGCATCAGTATCAGTGGGAATCCGGTATGGGCTATAATAAAGAGAATCATATTCTTCATCATCACCACCCAAAGTAGCACCGGAGGTTGATGAAGGAGATGGTGATGGTGGGATGTTAATGATAGGAGTTTCAACCACAGTAGTAGCCCTTGTATCAGATACATTGACTATTCCTGGTGGTTGGGAAGAGGTGGTAGTAACGGATTCGGTGATGATTGGAGTGGGGATCAAAGATGTAGGGATAGGAACAGAGAAAGGAATGGTTGAGGTGGGTAAAGAGGTTGGTTCTGTTGTAGTGGGAGTGATGATGATAAGAACAGAAAGTGAAACCTTCTGTTTCGGTGATGGGGGTGGGGTAGGAATTTTAGGAGAAGGTGGAGGAGTGGGTAGTTTTGTAACTTTGGGAGATACTGGTGGAGAGGGAATATGAGTATCTGTAGGAGAGGATGGTTTTTGAGGAGATTGAGCAGGAGTTGGCTCTTTAGGTGAAGCATGAGGAGCGGCAGCCTCTGCGTCTGACTGAGAAGGGGATCCTTTGGCCCTTTGGGCCATCTTCTTAACCTTCTTTGATTTTGACTGAGAAGGTTCTTCTGCATCATGTTTGCGCTTAGAGGATCTTGGCTTTCTCTCCTTTTTCGGTGCGGTTTCCTTCTTCTCTTCTTTCTCCTTTTTACCAGCCCTCTTGCCACAGTTTGTAGGTTGATCTAAGGCTTCCAAGCCATCCTTCTGTTCGTCAGTCAGAACCCTTGGAGGCAAAGGAGTTCTGGTGCTGTAATCGGCCATGATCTTGCTATGAGGCGTGACACACCTGTACATGGATTCAGGAATTAATCCATAATGGAGAAACTTACTCGGGTCAGAAACAATAATCTTCTTAGTATGGAAAGAAGCTATTGAAGCCAGAAGAGCATCCTTCATCACAGGGATGTCCAGAGAATCCATGGCTTTCTTCGTGATGAGCGTCCAGAAACGTCCGCAGGAGATCCCGGAGTACCGGGTTGTGGTGTTAAGACTCTGAACGACTTGAGAACAGATTATGGAGCCATAATCTAAGTTGATGCCATTGTAAAGTCCATAAAGGATGGTAAGAAATCCTTTGCTCGTGGTATCAGAACCACCACAGCGTTTCGCTAAACCCTTGATTAACAAGGTAAGCAAGCCATTCCACTGCGAAGGAAGACAAGACTTCTTGACCTTTGCGATCGTTGTGAGTACATCGGTATAACCCATCTCGTACATCATCGAGAAAAGCTGGGCAGTTGAGACAAAATCTGGTGAGATGACGGATGAATCGACGATAAGCCCTAGAAGAGAACAAAACTTGGTTTTGGAGACGGAGGTTTTCTTGTCATGGATGGTGAAGTAGATACGATCTTTGTGTTTATCATAACTTGCTGATGTGTAAACTTGAGAAAGCAGGGACATCGGAACTGCTTCCACCTGCGTGAGAGCCAACAGCAATGGGGAATATTTCAGACATTCCACCACATGGAGCATGTACGCATCATACAAAAAAGGAGTCATCTCGATAATCATATTCTGATTAGGCTTGATGGAAAGCAAATATGAAGATGCAGTTTGATCATGCGGAGAAGAAGAAGTCGCCATTGTTGAATCGAAGAAGAAGATGAACAGTGGAAACTTTTTCGGAGAGAGAGGATACGTGTGTGGTAAATACCAAAGAACACGATCACCCCTTATTTATACCGTTCACTGGAGAGAGAAAATCGTGATGATTATGGAACCAAAACGTCGCCTGAAAAAGTGCGATTGGATGTTATGGTGTATCCCAGGAAAACATCAGCACACGTGGGTGTGAAACGAATCAACTGCACACGCCCAAATCATATTTTTGTACCGTTTGAAATTCCTTGTGCCCTTGTTTGGTTACAACTGAAACTTAAAACCACATACCAAACAGCAATAAGAATGTTGGAAAAATTAATTTTCGTGCATAAGAGTGTGAAAGATAAAGAAATAAATCAAAGGTGTTTGAGATGTGAGTGATGTCTATGAAGAAGATATAAGGCTGAGGATTCCGGACAAGAATCACTTCCTTCAAAGCCAAGAGAGACTTGAAGTGCTTGTGTGGTTTCCCGAGAAATATGATCAATTGTCTGTCAATAAACAATGAAAGGCATCTTTTGATCATAGGCTGTTGGGTGGCTGTCCTCTAACCGAACATCAAGTCTCAACATAAAACTGAGTATTGGCAGAGGTACCTGTAAGACCGATGTGATCTGTTGAACAGGTAGGTGGGAATTATCTTGTGACAAGCATGGGATAAACAGAAATGTAAAAAAAATAAACTGGACCTCTTTGGGAAGAAATGTCTGAGGTATAGACGATTTCATAAAAGATCACGCAAAAGGAAAATGAGATTTCCAAGTAACAACTTGAGTATATCACTCACCGTCAATTCATTTTAGGTATTGGATTTTGGGTTTCACTTAGAACATGGTAATCGAATCCAAGATCATAAACACAGATGTTGTGTAACCATAAGCTTCAGTGGTAAAGATCGAAAGCATCAAGGGTTACTTTAGGGAATCGAAGGGAAATGTAGAATTTTAGGAGGTGGTTAAGAAACCGAATGTACCTTCTGCTATAGAAGAGTGACAAAGCAGAGCAACTCATGTCTCAAATGAGAAGAGTAAGGTAGCTCTAGACCGAGTGTTGGAAAATAGCCTGATTGGGAAGAAACGATAGGTATTGATCGAATCATTAAGGCTTACTCAAGATCATAGAGGCTTGTGACAACATACAACAGCATGCTTCTAGGGACTTCTAACTAGTCTGAGAGAAAAAAATGAAACATACCTGGTTGAACGCTATCGAAGGGAAATGTAGATTTTTCTAAAAGAGAAAGATAAAATGTTTTTGTGATTTTGAAATATTTCTGAAAAAGAAGTAAAAACAGAAAGATAAAATGTTTTTGTGATTTTGAAATTTTTCTGAAAAAGAAATAAAAACAGAAAGATAAAATGTTTTTGTGATTTTGAAATTTTTCTGAAAAAGAAATAAAAACAGAAAGATAAAATGTTTTTGTGATTTTGAAATTTTTCTGAAAAAGAAATAAAAACAAAAAGATAAATTGTACAACAGAAAAAAAAATGATGAAGCAGAGATAGACCGAGCGATCTGTGTATTTCGGTGACATTAAAATTTCAGAACAGAGAGGAACCGAGCGGTATCCCGGTTCAAGTATTGTTCGACTCGGGTGCATCCCGATCGTTCGTTTCTCTTGCTCTTAGCAAGAGATTTCATGAGTCTTCAGGCGAGTTAGATTGCCCGTTAGAGGTAGAGATTGCTGACGATCGATCGGTGCGAGCATCGATGGTGTTTCGAGATTGTGTTCTGCGACTGTTTGAGGAGCGTTACCTAGTAGACTTGGTTCCCATTCCATTGCGTGGGAACAAGGTGATTATTGGTATGGATTGGTTGAGCCCTAATGGGGCAGTGATAGATTGCACGCAGCAGCTAGTGCGAGTCAGGACCCCAAGCGGGGGAGAGTTAGTGATTCATGGAGAGCGGCCGCAGTGTGGACCCACTGTATGTTTAGCAGCGAGGGCTAGGTGCTACCTTCAGCAGGGATGCGCGGGTTATGTCGCGTATGTGATGGATACCCGGGAGGTGGGTAAGGCGACCGTGAGCAAGGTCCCGGTGGTTCGAGATTTTGCTGATGTTTTCCCGGAGGAACTACCTGGGATACCTCCGGAGCGACAGGTGGAGTTCAGGATTGACCTCATTCCCGGTGCGGCTCCGATAGCCAAAGCACCATATCGGTTGGCTCCTCTCGAGATGCAGGAGTTGTCTACGCAGCTGCAGGAGCTGCTGGACAAGGGATTCATTCGACCGAGCAGTTCACCCTGGGGAGCCCCGATTCTGTTTGTAAGAAAGAAGGACGGGTCGCATCGGATGTGTATAGATTATCGGGAGCTGAAGAAGGTAACAGTGAAGAACCGATACCCGCTTCTGAGGATTGACGACCTATTTGACCAGCTTCAGGGAGCATCTTGGTTCTCCAAGATTAACTTGCGTTCGGGGTATCATCAGATGAGGGTCAGGGAGGAGGATATGCAGAAGACTGCGTTCCGGACGCGCTATGGTCATTACGAGTTCGTGGTGATGCCGTTTGGGCTCACCAATGCTCCTGCCGCGTTCATGGACCTCATGAACCGCGTGCGTAGACCGATGCTGGATCGGTCTGTGATAGTCTTTATCGATGATATCTTGGTCTATTCCAAGACTCGGGAGGAGCACGAGGAGCATCTGAGGGAGGTATTGGAGACCCTGAGGAGGGAGAGCTTGTATGCCAAGTTCTCTAAGTGTGAGTTTTGGTTGCGCGAGGTGCAATTCCTTGGACACCTCGTCAACCAGAACGGGATTCTGGTTGATCCGGCCAAGGTCGAGGCCGTGATGAGATGGGAGGTCCCGAAGTCTCCATCCGAGATTCGGAGCTTCCTGGGATTGGCGGGCTACTATCGGAGATTTATCCAAGATTTCTCCAAGATAGCCGTACCCCTGACACGACTGACGAAGAAAGTCGTGGTCTTTCGGTGGGGACCCGAGCAGCAGGCTGCGTTTGAGATGCTGAGACAAAAATTGTGTGAGGCACCGATCCTAGCCCTGCCTGAGGGCGTAGAGGATTTTGTGGTTTACTGCGATGCATCCATTTCAGGGTTGGGCGCAGTTCTGATGCAGAGGGGGCATGTCATTGCCTACACTTCGCGTCAGCTCAAGCCTCACGAGGCAAATCACCCGACGCACGATTTGGAGTTGGGGGCGGTGGTCTTTGCCCTCAAGATTTGGCGGCATTACCTATACGGGGTTCGGTGTACCATCTACACGGACCACAAGAGTTTGAGGTACCTCATGGACCAGCCGAATCTGAATATGAGGCAGCGGCGATGGTTGGACGTGGTGAAGGATTATGATTGCGAGATCCTTTACCACCCGGGGAAGGCCAATGTGGTGGCCGATGCGCTTAGCCGCAAGACGGCGCCAATCAGGGACGTCTGTTTGAGGATGACTGTGGTGACTCCCCTGTTGGAGCAGATTCGGGAGGCTCAACAGGAGGCTATCAAGGAGGAGCATCGGAAGAGCGAGCGTGTGGTGGGTCAGGTTTCCTCCTTTGATTATGATGGCAGAGGACTTTTGACATTACACCGTAGGGTGTGGGTGCCGTATCACGGTGGCGTGCGTCAGATTTTGATGGAGGAGGCGCACAAGTCCCGATTTTCTATTCATCCCGGGGCGACGAAGATGTATAGGGATCTTCGTCCGGATTATTGGTGGCCTTGCATGAAGCGGGATGTGGCATGGTACGTCGAGCGGTGTTTGACCTGCAGGAAGGTCAAGGCCGAACATCAGAGACCGCATGGAAAGATGCAGCCGTTGGACATTCCACTGTGGAAATGGGAAGATATCACGATGGATTTTGTCACAAAGCTTCCCAGGACCGCACGGGGAGTGGATTCGATTTGGGTCATCGTGGATAGATTGACCAAGAGTGCTCACTTTATTCCAATTCAGGAGAGCATATCGGCCAAAAAATTGGCCGACATCTATATCAGGGAGATTGTGGCACGGCATGGGGTGCCAGTATCGGTGATCTCGGACAGAGATGTGCGTTTTACTTCCAGATTTTGGAAGAAATTCCATGACGAGTTGGGCACTCGTCTGCATTTTAGCACCGCCTTTCACCCGCAGACAGATGGTCAGAGTGAGCGGACCATCCAGACTTTGGAGGACATGTTGCGGGCGTGTGTGTTGGATTTCGGTGGTAGTTGGGATACCTATCTTCCCTTGGCTGAGTTCTCCTACAACAACAGCTATCACGCGAGCATTGACCGACCACCGTTCGAGATGTTGTATGGGCGGAAGTGCAGAACCCCGATATGTTGGGGGGAGGTTGGCCAGAGAGTCATGGGAAGCACCGAGGTGGTACTAGAGACGACCGAGAGGATCCAGCAGGTTCGGAGCAGACTTCAGACTGCACAGAGTCGGCAGAAAAGCTACGCCGATAGACGTCGATCCGACTTGGAGTTCCAAGTCGGGGATATGGTCCTCCTGAAAGTGTCGCCTTGGAAAGGTGTCATTCGATTCAGGAAGCGGGGCAAGTTGGGTCCAAGGTTCATCGGGCCGTTCAGGGTTGCAACCCGGGTGGGCAAGGTGACGTATAGGCTGGATCTGCCAGCCGAGCTCAGTCAGATCCACAGCACCTTCCATGTTTCGCAGCTGCGGAAGTGCCTGGTGGACGATTCAGCAGTAGTACCGTTGGAGGATATTCAGGTTGATGACAGCTTGAATTACATTGAGCGCCCAGTCGCAATACTTGACAGAAAGACTAAGACGTTGAGAAACAAGAGGGTAGAACTAGTAAAGGTGCAATGGCAGCACCGCAAGGGTTCAGAATGGACTTGGGAACCGATGGACGAGATGATGGAGCATTACCCCGAGCTGTTTCAGGACCGGGCAGCAGACTTCGAGGACGAAGTCTAAAATAAGTGGGGGAGATTTGTAGCACCTGGTTTCCGGTATGTGAATTTTATTT